>NW_028188083.1:0-48000 GCF_964204655.1 Triturus cristatus
AGCACGACCCTCTACACTGCCCGAACACTACTACACTGCCCTAAACACCTGAAACACCAGACTGGGCACGACCCATTACACTTCCCGAACACCACTTGTGAGAAGTTGGCCTGGTATATGCTGTTCACTAGTTCTAGTGACCACCTTGTACCATGCCAAGCAACCCTTATGGTGTGGTTGTAAGTCAACCTTTTCGGACTAGCTGCCCTAGTGGTAGCGTAGGCTAAGCAGTCTTTGAGGCTAAACTCGTGATGCGTGTTAAGCAAGCTGTTTTACCAATAGTAACCCCCTTTTATACCAATGAAAGGACACCACACAGATATATATTCAAAATATATATGTATTTATTTCTCAAAGTAACCCCTAGTCTCTTTATGAGCACAGGAGCACAAATCGTCAAACAAGATTATCACAGAATACACAGAAGTTGCACGTTATATGGATAGGCCCTGGTGGCCACTCAAACCATATACTAAAATAGTGGTATAAGTACCACGAACAGGAAAGGGAAAAGGCCTAGGGCCTCTAGAATCGCTGGGCCTACAAGGAGCTAACGTCAGTTAGTGACCAGGAGGTCCACGGGTGGCGTGTGCAGAGCAAATAGTCACACGCGTGCTCCCATAGGTTTCAATGGGTGCGTAAAAAGTACAAAGTTACTGCAAAAGGAATCTTCCGGATGACCTAGGAACTTAAGATTTGGAACACAGGCACTAGAGATGTAATACTACACTTGGGCACAGGTGTGCCAGTTTTACCTCACCCACAGGAAGCGGGTGCATAGGCCTCGAAGTGCGTCGGGTTTCTTCTATCTGTTCCGTGGGGCCTGTAGACAAAAGTGCTGCAGGCGGTCGGTCCGGGAGAGATGCAGTGGATCCAAGAGTGGATCGGAGATGTTGAAGACCTGTAAGCAGAGGGGACAGTGTTCACAGTCACTAGCCAGTGACCAGCGTGGCACCAGGTGGGTACCAGGCGATGTCGGGTGCAAACAGGTGATGAGGGGTAGCTTGTCTCCGCAGCCACGTGGTCCCTGAAGGTCGACGACGTCCAGGAGTCGGCTCACGAGCTGTCCCACGCAGGCTCTCGCTGTCGGCGGTGTCGGCGACTTGATCGAAGCAAACAAGCCTTGGCAAAAGCAATTGTAGGAGGATTCGGAAATCAGCTGTTGGTTCTGACCAGCAAGGTCAGAGGGATTGCTCCTTTGGAGGGGAGCAAGGGCCAGTCTGGAGCAAACCAGACCAGCGGTGTTTGTCGTAGATTTCGTCGCCAAGATGGCCACTAGCCAGCGGGCCAGCAACCGGTTAGGCGCGTCGAGTGGCAAAATGCAGAAGGGCCCCACGCAGATCGTGGAGATGCTGGAGGGCTCACCTTTGGTGCAGATGCTGCTCGAGGGTTGGGCTTCTCAGGACCCAAAGCACAACTTGGAGGGAGCCTCGGTTGTTGCACTTGTCAGCTTGTCGTAGTCGTTCCAAGATGGCTGGCTCCACGTGTCTCGGTGCCTCCACGGGTCTCCTCTTTGCAGGGACTGTGGATCGGGCGGTGAGAGGTCTGGAGGTCCAGGTCTTGTCAGTCTCTGGGCTCGGGCTCCGGCGGGAGGCGGCGGCAAAGCAGACGTTGATTCGCTGGATGGTGCTTGCGTTAGCAAGGTGGTCACTCCCTGACCACAGGGGAGATTGGCTTCAGTCCTCTGTGCGGCAGAGCGTCGAAGTTCCCGTCTTCTTCTTAGTTTCAAGTTGATTCCAGGATGTCTGAAGTCTTAGGACACAGCTCCTACCTTTATTCGGATTCTAGGGGCCGGACTACCTGCTAGGTCCCTCCCTATGGGTGGGACCAGGAAGGGGGGTGGTTACACCCCCAATCCTTTGTCCAGCTCGCCCCAGGCCCGGGACTGGTGTGCCCAGGACCGGTTTGAACTGGCATATGCACCGAGGCTCCTTGTGAGCCACAGGCATGTCTGGTTTCTTTCAAGCCCTACCTGACCAATACACAAAATCCTGTCTGGGGTGGTGCACGCACCTCCCCTGGCAGGAAACCCTTTGTCCACACCTCCCAAGCTGGAAGGACTCCCAGCAGCAGGAGGGCAGACTTGTGTCTGTGGTGGCAGCATCCATTTTGTGGAGCTGAGGCTATGTCTGATTTTACCCGG
Organism: Triturus cristatus; assembly: GCF_964204655.1. Taxonomy (NCBI): domain Eukaryota; kingdom Metazoa; phylum Chordata; class Amphibia; order Caudata; family Salamandridae; genus Triturus; species Triturus cristatus. The sequence goes on from NW_028188083.1 coordinate 2,144, forward strand.
GTTTCAGGTACTGTACATGTCGTGTCCCTCTAGAAGGGTGGAATGCTAACCCCGTCGCCAGAATTGGCGAGGGGTTAGTATTCCAATTCGTATGACACCTTACTCGACATGTTTTGATAAAGCCAAACCAAAGATAGCATTTAACCGCGAGGTTCATAATGCACTTAAGAGTATATGGTATGACGATATCTGGAAACAGTAGAAGGAAGTTGTTCCGACCACTGCAGACAGGCTCAGCTCATGCCAGAGCACCATCTCACATGGAACCAAGCACTCTGCCTTCAGGATTGTTAAGGCCTGCCATAGGAGTGACTTATAGGTTACCAGGTGTCCCATTTAAGGTTAGGTATAGGTATACTACACCTAAGTAAGAGGTGATTACACCAACTTACCCCAGCTGAGTGATCAGCCAGTTGTGTCAAATTGTTAGGCCAAGCCTGGGGTGGCATAATACATGCTGCAGCCCTTGGCAGGCCTTGGGTACACCAATGCCCTGGGTACCTAGTGTACACTGGTACAGGGGCTGACAGGGTGATCCAACCAATTGGGTATGTACCTAGGGTACATGGAGTCCATTTTAAAGAGAGAACAGCCAGGCTGAGATCCTGAATAGCAGGATCTCAGGCCAACTAAGTCGAAAAACCAGCTAGACACTAGGCAAAAATTTGGGGGTAACCATAGTCAGATATCCACCTTCCTACACAACCCCCCCCCAAACGAAGGGAGATAAGGCTGACCTTGACCAGGTAAGCCTATATTGCCCAAGTGGCCATATAAGGAGGAACCAGCACTGGCATGGTTACCCCCTGTCTCATGGTCCACTAAGCAATCCCTCACCCTAAGGGTATCAGAGGGTCTCCACCATAGGGAATCTCTACCTTTGGTGTGTCTTGGCAAAGTAAAAGGCTGGTGTTGAGATGGAGTACTGAAGTGAGTGTCCTCAAAGTGAGGCCTCAGCTTCCTCCAATCCCCCTCCACCATGGATGCCTTTCTTTCCTTAACTGAGTTGCACTGTGCTCTCAGGGTCAGCCTCTGGCTACCTAAAGCTGGAGGCTGGGTCCCTTTTGTGGGCTTACTGGAGGGACAGGTCAGGTTTGGGGCCCTAAGGTCCCAGGTTTGCCTGTGCCCAACAGAATCCCTCTGGGGGAGGTCCCTAACTACCTGTAAAGGAGATCCCTCAGGAATGTTTTTACCCATCACCTGACTAGGGCTACTAGCCAGGCAATCCTCATTCTTTTGATGGGGGGGTTCTTGTGGACAGGGGCCCTCTGGGGGTCCACTGGCCTCCCTGACCTCTGCAGCCCTGGGCTGACTGAGGCAGGGTAGAGAGAGGCAGGCTACCTGCACCAGACTGGGTCCCACCTTGGAAGGGGCCACTGACATCAGAGGCTCTGCCAGGCCAGGCCTGGCTACCTCTGGGGCAGTTCCTTCACAAGGGGTGAGGTCAGATCCCTGAGGAGGCTGACCTTTTCCTAATGTCTGGGGAGAGGGAGACTTTTCTTCCTCCCCACTACTCTCAGTTTGTGTGGAGTGATCCATTGTTTCAGGCTTCACTACACCTATGTCAGTCTGAGTATAGGCTGAGACCATTACAGCCTTGCCAACCTTTTCAGGGGGGCACTCAGTTTGTGTTTGAGCTGTGACTGTCACAGCTCTGCCAGTCTCTACAGGGAAGTCTGTCTGTGCCTGGGCTGTGGCTACCACTGCCCTTCCAACCTTTTCAGGGAGGAAATCTATTTGGACAGGGGTTGTGAATGGCACAACCCCCCTACCCTTTTGTGACAGGCCTACCATTTTTGAATGGGTGTCTTGTTCAACTCCAGCCCAAGCTGAGAGTTCTAAGTCATTCCCCAGTAAGCAGTCTACAGGCAAGGTTGGGGACACTGCTACCCTTTTAGGGCCAGTGACCCCTCCCCAGCTGAGACATACCTCTGCCATGGGATGACTGTTCTGTTTGCCATCAATGTTAGTCACCTGGTAGGAGAAACCGGGCAAAAGCTGCTCAGAGGGAACTAGCCAATGGGCCACCATTGTGATGCTAGCCCCAGTGTCTCTGTAGGCCTCAGCTTTTGTACCATTGATGTAGGGCTCCTGTCTGTACCTACCCAAAGTGTTGGGACAGGCAGTGAAGTTGGCAAACCCCATGCCACCATCACAGACAAGAGTGGTTGCTGTAGGGGAATTGGCTAAGCCAGGGTCCCCCTGTGTTCCCCAAGTAAACCCACCCAGATTTCTGGGGGCACTCCCACCACCTGGGGGATTACTGCTGACAGTAATAGGTGGTGTGACAGGAGTAATTGGAGGAACAGTTTTGTTTTTAGCCCTTGGGCAACCGCTGTCAGTTTTCCAATGCCCAGGAGTTTTACACTCATGGCAGTAGGGCTTTTTAGCTGTGGTAGAGGAGGGAGCTTGGGACCCACCACCCTGTGTGGAGTTTTGGGGCCCTGAGGAAGGTTTCTCTTTTTCTTTATCCCCACCCTTCTCTTGAGGCTTGGTGGTATCTTTCTTTTGGTCACCACCCTGGTTTTTAGGCCTGATCCTGGTCCTGACCCATTTATCTGCCCTCTTTCCCAATTCTTGGGGAGAGGTCAAATCTGAGTCTACCAGGTGTTGATGGAGAAGCTGGTTTTGACAATTACTTAAAATCTGCTCTCTCATCATCAAATTGTACAATCCTGTATAATCAGACACCTTACTTCCCAGCAACCAACCCTCCAAAGCCTTAGTGGCACATTCCACATATTCAGACCAGTCCTGAGTCTGTGTCTTCTGGGTGTCTCTGAACATTAACCTGTACTGTTCAGTGGTTAAGCCTAACCCATCAACTAGGACACTCTTCAGGACTCTGTAATTTCTGACATCCTCTTCTCTAACAGTGAGGAGTCTATCTCTGCCTCTCCCCTCAAAGGAGAGCCATAAGATTGCTGCCCACTGGTCTTCAGGAACCTGCTGCACTTTGCAGGCTCTCTCAAGAGCAGTCATCCATTTGTGGATGTCATCCCCACTTTTGTAGGGGGGCACAATCTTGGACAGGTTCCTATTGTCAAAGATCCTATCTTTGTCCCTAGGGACATTGCTGCCACCAGTGGGTATAGACCCACTCTCTCTAGGTTGCCTAGCCTTGTTCAGTTTTTCTTCCATCAGGGCTACTTCTAGCTCCTGCTTCCTGATCCTCAGCTGGGCTTCCTGCATTCTGGCCTCATGTTCCCTCCTCTGAGGGGTGGTCATCCTTTTCCTGGAGTGACCTTGAGAGCCTCTAGAGCCATGGGAAGCATTGGAGTCACCTGAGCGATTCCTTTGCCTTCCAAGCCCTGTGTTAAGTCCACTGGGGAGATTCAGTGGGTTGAACCCACTGTCAGTCCCCAATAGCCTTGGTTTAGCTGGGCCAAGTATAATACTTGGCACTGGGCTAGTTCTCCCTTCATCCTCACTACTGTCAGTATCCTTTTCACTCTCATCCTCTGTGGTAGGCATCCCATCTAAGGGGTGACTATTGGAACTGGGTACCTCTGTAGTATCTTCAGAAGGGGGGCCTCCTGTTCCTGACCCTAAGGGGGCTAACTGGGAAGCTTTCTTGAGTGCTCTCTGATTCTCATCATTCTGTAAGAGCTCTCTGAGCTCAGCAGAGTTTGGGTTCTTGGGCTGTTTAAGGCCTCTAAGAGTTGCCAAATGCCTGAGCTCATTCTGATTAAGGGTAGCAAAGCTGGATGGTGCCCTCTGGGGGTCACTCTCAACAGAGATGGGTACAGTGGACCCCTCTGCCCCGGCCATTGCTCTTAAGTGTGGGTGGATGTGTTGCAATCTACCTACACTTGGGTTTACCTACTAAACCTATCTAGTAGTTGTAGTCAGGGTGTGCTACTCCCTTTGCTCTACAACAACTAAGTTCAGTAGAACTTAAGTATATCTAATCTTGTTTTATATGTACCTACAGGTACCTATGTGATCTTTCAATTGGTAACCAAGAGATTACAATGGTAAAACACAGCAAGCTCAAATCCAACCGCTGCTCACCAATGTGAGAAGTTGGCCTGGTATATGCTGTTCACTAGTTCTAGTGACCACCTTGTACCATGCCAAGCAACCCTTATGGTGTGGTTGTAAGTCAACCTTTTCGGACTAGCTGCCCTAGTGGTAGCGTAGGCTAAGCAGTCTTTGAGGCTAAACTCGTGATGCGTGTTAAGCAAGCTGTTTTACCAATAGTAACCCCCTTTTATACCAATGAAAGGACACCACACAGATATATATTCAAAATATATATGTATTTATTTCTCAAAGTAACCCCTAGTCTCTTTATGAGCACAGGAGCACAAATCGTCAAACAAGATTATCACAGAATACACAGAAGTTGCACGTTATATGGATAGGCCCTGGTGGCCACTCAAACCATATACTAAAATAGTGGTATAAGTACCACGAACAGGAAAGGGAAAAGGCCTAGGGCCTCTAGAATCGCTGGGCCTACAAGGAGCTAACGTCAGTTAGTGACCAGGAGGTCCACGGGTGGCGTGTGCAGAGCAAATAGTCACACGCGTGCTCCCATAGGTTTCAATGGGTGCGTAAAAAGTACAAAGTTACTGCAAAAGGAATCTTCCGGATGACCTAGGAACTTAAGATTTGGAACACAGGCACTAGAGATGTAATACTACACTTGGGCACAGGTGTGCCAGTTTTACCTCACCCACAGGAAGCGGGTGCATAGGCCTCGAAGTGCGTCGGGTTTCTTCTATCTGTTCCGTGGGGCCTGTAGACAAAAGTGCTGCAGGCGGTCGGTCCGGGAGAGATGCAGTGGATCCAAGAGTGGATCGGAGATGTTGAAGACCTGTAAGCAGAGGGGACAGTGTTCACAGTCACTAGCCAGTGACCAGCGTGGCACCAGGTGGGTACCAGGCGATGTCGGGTGCAAACAGGTGATGAGGGGTAGCTTGTCTCCGCAGCCACGTGGTCCCTGAAGGTCGACGACGTCCAGGAGTCGGCTCACGAGCTGTCCCACGCAGGCTCTCGCTGTCGGCGGTGTCGGCGACTTGATCGAAGCAAACAAGCCTTGGCAAAAGCAATTGTAGGAGGATTCGGAAATCAGCTGTTGGTTCTGACCAGCAAGGTCAGAGGGATTGCTCCTTTGGAGGGGAGCAAGGGCCAGTCTGGAGCAACCAGACCAGCGGTGTTTGTCGTAGATTTCGTCGCCAAGATGGCCACTAGCCAGCGGGCCAGCAACCGGTTAGGCGCGTCGAGTGGCAAAATGCAGAAGGGCCCCACGCAGATCGTGGAGATGCTGGAGGGCTCACCTTTGGTGCAGATGCTGCTCGAGGGTTGGGCTTCTCAGGACCCAAAGCACAACTTGGAGGGAGCCTCGGTTGTTGCACTTGTCAGCTTGTCGTAGTCGTTCCAAGATGGCTGGCTCCACGTGTCTCGGTGCCTCCACGGGTCTCCTCTTTGCAGGGACTGTGGATCGGGCGGTGAGAGGTCTGGAGGTCCAGGTCTTGTCAGTCTCTGGGCTCGGGCTCCGGCGGGAGGCGGCGGCAAAGCAGACGTTGATTCGCTGGATGGTGCTTGCGTTAGCAAGGTGGTCACTCCCTGACCACAGGGGAGATTGGCTTCAGTCCTCTGTGCGGCAGAGCGTCGAAGTTCCCGTCTTCTTCTTAGTTTCAAGTTGATTCCAGGATGTCTGAAGTCTTAGGACACAGCTCCTACCTTTATTCGGATTCTAGGGGCCGGACTACCTGCTAGGTCCCTCCCTATGGGTGGGACCAGGAAGGGGGGTGGTTACACCCCCAATCCTTTGTCCAGCTCGCCCCAGGCCCGGGACTGGTGTGCCCCAGGACCGGTTTGAACTGGCATATGCACCGAGGCTCCTTGTGAGCCACAGGCATGTCTGGTTTCTTTCAAGCCCTACCTGACCAATACACAAAATCCTGTCTGGGGTGGTGCACGCACCTCCCCTGGCAGGAAACCCTTTGTCCACACCTCCCAAGCTGGAAGGACTCCCAGCAGCAGGAGGGCAGACTTGTGTCTGTGGTGGCAGCATCCATTTTGTGGAGCTGAGGCTATGTCTGATTTTACCCGGGTTTCAGGTACTGTACATGTCGTGTCCCTCTAGAAGGGTGGAATGCTAACCCCGTCGCCAGAATTGGCGAGGGGTTAGTATTCCAATTCGTATGACACCTTACTCGACATGTTTTGATAAAGCCAAACCAAAGATAGCATTTAACCGCGAGGTTCATAATGCACTTAAGAGTATATGGTATGACGATATCTGGAAACAGTAGAAGGAAGTTGTTCCGACCACTGCAGACAGGCTCAGCTCATGCCAGAGCACCATCTCACATGGAACCAAGCACTCTGCCTTCAGGATTGTTAAGGCCTGCCATAGGAGTGACTTATAGGTTACCAGGTGTCCCATTTAAGGTTAGGTATAGGTATACTACACCTAAGTAAGAGGTGATTACACCAACTTACCCCAGCTGAGTGATCAGCCAGTTGTGTCAAATTGTTAGGCCAAGCCTGGGGTGGCATAATACATGCTGCAGCCCTTGGCAGGCCTTGGGTACACCAATGCCCTGGGTACCTAGTGTACACTGGTACAGGGGCTGACAGGGTGATCCAACCAATTGGGTATGTACCTAGGGTACATGGAGTCCATTTTAAAGAGAGAACAGCCAGGCTGAGATCCTGAATAGCAGGATCTCAGGCCAACTAAGTCGAAAAACCAGCTAGACACTAGGCAAAAATTTGGGGGTAACCATAGTCAGATATCCACCTTCCTACACCACTACACTGCCCTAAACCCTGAAACACCAGCCCCAGCACGACCCACTACACTGTCCGAACACCACTGCTCTGCCCAATTCCCTGAAACACCAGCCCTAGCACGACCCCCTACACTGCCCGAACACCACTGCACAGCCCTAAACCGTTAAACACCAGCCCCAGCATGAACCCCTACACTGCCTGAACACCACTGCTCTGCCCAAAACCGTGAAACACCAGCCCCAGCATGAACCCCTACACTGCCCGAACACCACTGCACTACCTTAAACCCTAAAACACCAGCCCCAGCACGAACCCCTTCACTGCCCGAACACCACTGCTCTGCCCTAAACCCTGAAACACCAGCCCGAGTACGACCCGCTACACTGCCAGAACACCACTGCACTGCCCTAGACCCTGAAACACCAGTCCCAGCACGACCCCTACACTGCCCGAACACCACTGCACTGCCCTAAACCACCAACCCCAACAAGACAACCCTACATTGCCCAAACACCACTGCACTGCCCTAAACCCTGAAACACCAGCAAGATCCCCTACACTGCCCAAGCACCACTGTACTTCACTAAACCCTGAAACACCACCCCCAGCATGACACCCTACACTGCCCGAACACCAGAGAAGTGCCCTAAACCCTGTAACACCACCCCCAGCACGACCCCCTACACTGCCCGAACATCAGTGCACTGCCCTAAACTCTGATACATCACCACCATCACAACCCCCTACACTGCCCGAACACAACTGCACTGCCTTAAACCCTGAAACACAACCCCTGCATGACCCCTACACTGTCTGAACACCACTGCACTGCCCTAAACCCTGAAACAAGACCCCAGCATGACCACCTACACTGCCCGAACACCACTGCACTGCCTTAAACCCGGAAAGGCTTCCCCAGCAAGACCCCCTACACTGCCAGAACACCACTGCACTGCCCTAAACCCTGAAACACCACCGCAGCAAGACCCTCTACACTGCCCGAACACCACTGCCCTAAACCCTGAAACACCACCCCTAGCAAGATCCCCTACACTGCCCGAGCACCACTGCACTGCCCTAAACCCTGAAAGACTACCCCAGCAAGACCCCCTACACTGCCCGAACACCACTACACTGCCCTAAACCCTGTAACACCACCCCCAGCACAACCCCCTACACTGCCTGAACACCACTGCACTGCCCTAACGCCTGAAACACCAGTCCCAGCATAACCCCCTACACTGCCCGAACACCACTGCACTGCCCTAAACCCTGAAACACCAGCCCCAGCAAGAACCTGTACAGTGCCCGAACACCAATGTTCTGCCGAAAACCCTGAAACGAGGGCCCCAGCACGACCCCCTACACTGCCTGAAAACCACTGCACTGTCCTAAACCCTGAAACACCAGCCCCAGCAGGAACCCATACACTGCCCGAACACCACTGCACTGCCCTAAACCCTGAAACACCAGCCCCAGCACGAAACCCTACACTGCCTGAACACCACTGCACTGCCCTAAACCCTGAAACTCCACCCAGCACGACCCCCTACACTGCCCGAACACCACTGCACTGCCTTAAACCCTGAAAGGCTTCCCCAGCAAGACCCCCTACACTGCCAGAACACCACTGCACTGCCCTAAACCCTGAAACACCACCCCCAGTAAGACCCCCTACACTGCCTGAACACCACTGCCCTAAACCCTGAAACACCACCCCCATCAAGACCCCCTACACTACCCGGACACAACTGCGCTGCCCTAAACCCTGAAACACCAGCCCCAGCATGACCCGCTACACTGCCCGAACACCACTGCACTGCCCTAAACCCTGAAATACCAACCCCAGCATCACCCCCTACACTGCCCGAACACCACAGCACTGCCCTAAACCCTGAAACACCAGCCCCAGCAAGACCCCCTAAACTGCCCAAACACCACTGCACTGCCCTAAACCCTGACACACTAGCCTCAGCAAAAAACCCTACACTGCCCAAACACCACTGCATTGCACTAATTCCTGAAACACCACTCCCAGCACGACCCCCTACACTGCCCGAACACCAGTGCAGTGCCCTAAACCCTGAAACACCACCCCCAGCACGACCCCCTACACTGCCCGAACATCAGTGCACTGCCCTAAACTCTGATACACCAGCCCCAGCACGACCCCCTACACTGCCCGAACACCACTGCACTGCCCTAAACACTGAAACACCAACCCCAGCATGACCCCCTACACTGCCCGAACACCACTGCACTGCCCTAAACCCTGAAACACCACCCCCAACAAGACCCCTTACACTGCCCGAGCACCACTGCACTTCCCTAAACCCTGAAAGACTACCCAAGCAAGACCCCCTACACAGCCCGAACACCACTACACTGCCCTAAGCCCTGTAACACCACCCCCAGCACGACCCCCTACACTGCCTGAACACCACTGCACTGCCCTAAAGCCTGAAACACCAGTCCCAGTCGAACACCCTACACTGCCCGAACACCACTGCACTGCCCTAAACCCTGAAACACCAGCACCAGCAAGAACCCGTACAGTGCCCGAACACCACTGTTCTGCCCAAAACCCTGAAACACCAGCCCCAGCACGACCCCCTACACTGCCTGAAAACCACCACACTGCCCTAAACCCTGAAACACCACCCCCAGTAAGACCCCCTACACTGCCCAAATACCACTACCCTAAACCCTGAAACACCACCCCCATCAAGACCCCCTACACTTCCCGATCACCACTGCACTGCCCTAAACCCTGAAACACAAGCCCCAGCATGACCCGCTACACTGCCCGAACACCACTGCACTGCCCTAAACCTTGAAATACCAGCCGCAGCACAACCCCCTACACTGCCCGAACACCACTGCACTGCCCTAAACCCTGAAACACCAGCCCCAGCAAGACCCCCTACACTGCCCAAACACCACTGCACTGCCCTAAACCCTGACACACTAGCCTAAAATCAGAAACACCACTTCCAGCGAGACCCCCTACAGTGCCCAAACCCCACTGCACTGCCCTGAACCTTGAAACACCAGCCCTAGCACAACCCTCTGCACTGCCCGAACACCACTATACTGCCCTAAACCCTGAAACACCAGCCTGGGCACGAACCCTACACTTCCCGAACACCACTGCACTGCCCTAAACCCTGAAACACCAGCCCCAGCACGACCCCCTACACTGCCCGAACACCACTGCTCTGCCCAACACCCTGAAACACCAGCCCCAGCACAACCCCCTACATTGCCTGAAGACCACTGCACTGCCCTAAGCCCTGAAAGACCAGCCCCAGCACGAAACCCTACACTGCCCAAACAACACTGCACTGCCCTAAACCCTGAAACACCAGCCCCAGCACGACCCCCTACACTGTCCGAACACCACTGCACTGCCCTAAACCCTGAAACACCAGCCCAAGCATGACCCCCTACACTGCCCGACCAGCACTGCACTGCGCGAAACCTTGAAACACCATTCCCAGCACGAAGCGCTACAGTGCCCGAACACCACTGCACTGCCCTAAACCCTGAAACACCACCCCATCACGCCCCTACATTGCCCGAATGACACAACACTGCCCTAAATCCTGAAACACCACCCCCAGCATGAACCCCTACACTGCTGTAACTCCACTGCAATGCCCTAAACACTGGAACACCACCCCCAACACGACCCCCCGCACTGCCCAAACACAACTGCACTGCCCTAAACCCTAAAACTCCACCCCAGCACGACCCCCTACACTGCCCAAATACCACTGCACTGCCCTAAACCCTGAAACACCACCCCCCGTACGACCTCCTACACTGCCCGAACACCACTACACTGCCCTAAACCCTGAAACACCAGCTCCAGCACGACCCCCTACACTGCCCCAACACCACTGCACTGCCCTAAACCCTGAAAACTACCCCAACAAGGCCCCCTACACTGCCCGAACACCACTGCCCTGCCTTAAACTCTGAAAGGCTTCCCCAGCAAGACCCTCTACACTGCCCGAACACCACTGCACTGCCCTAAACCCTGAAACACTACCCCAGCAAGACCCCCTACACTGCCCGAACACCACTACACTGCCCTAAACCCTGTAACACCACCCCCAGCACAACCCCCTACACTGCCTGAACACCACTGCACTGCCCTAAAGCCTGAAACACCAGTCCCAGCACAACCCCCTACACTGCCCGAACACCACTGCACTGCCCTAAAACCTGAAACATCAGCCCCAGCAAGACCCCCTACACGGCCAGATCACCACTGCACTGCCCTAAACCCTGAAACACCACCCCCAGTAAGACCCCCTACACTGCCCGAACACCACTGCCCTAAACCCTGAAACACCACCCCCATCAAGACCCCCTACACTTCCCGAACACCACTGCACTGCCCTAAACCCTGAAACACAAGCCCCAGTAAGACCCCCAACACTGCCTGAACACCACTGCCTTAAACCCTGAAACACCACCCCCATCAAGAACCCCTACACTTCCCGAACACAACTGCGCTGCCCTAAACCCTGAAACACCAGCCCCAGCATGACCCGCTACACTGCCCGAACACCACTGCACTGCCCTAAACCCTGAAATACCAACCCCAGCACGACCCCCTACACTGCCCGAACACCACTGCACTGCCCTAAACCCTGAAACACCAGCCCCAGCAAGACCCCCTACACTGCCAAACACCACAGCACTGCCCTAAACCCTGACACACTAGCCTCAGCAAAAACCCTACACTGCCCAAACACCACTGCATTGCACTAATTCCTGAAACACCACTCCCAGCACGACCCCCTACACTGCCCGAACACCAGTGCAGTGCCCTAAACCCTGAAACACCACCCCCAGCAAGACCCCCTACACTGCCCGAACATCAGCGCATTGCAATAATCTATGATACACCACCCCCATCATGACCCCCTACACTGCCCGAACACAACTGCACTGCCCTAAACCCTGAAACACCATCCCCAGTATGACCCCTACACTGCCTGAACACCACTGCTCTGCCCAAAACCCTGAAACACCAGCCCCAGCATGAACCCCTGCAATGCCTGAACACCACTGCACTGCCATAAACCCTAAAACACCAGCCCCAGCACGAACCCCTTCACTGCCCGAACACCACTGCTCTGCCCTAAACCCTAAAACACTAGCCCCAGCATGAAACCCTACACTGCCTGAACACCACTGCACTGCCCTAAACCCTAAAACACCAGCCCAGTCATGACCCCTTACACTGCCCGAACACCACTGCACTGCCCTAAACCCTGAAACACCACCCCCCGTACGACCCCCTACACTGCCCGAACACCACTACACTGCCCTAAACCCTGAAACACCAGCTCCAGCACGACCCCCTACACTGCCCGAACACCACTGCACTGCCCTAAACCCTGAAAACTACCCCAACAAGGCCCCCTACACTGCCCGAACAACACTGCCCTGCCTTAAACTCTGAAAGGCTTCCCCAGCAAGACCCTCTACACTGCCCGAACACCACTGCCCTAAACCCTGAAACACCACCCCCAGCAAGACCCCCTACACTGCCCGAGCACCACTGCACTGCCCTAAACCCTGAAACACTACCCCAGCAAGACCCCCTACACTGCTCGAACACCACTACACTGCCCTAAACCCTGTAACACCACCCCCAGCACAACCCCCTACACTGCCTGAACAGCACTGCACTGCCCTAAAGCCTGAAACACCAGTCCCAGCACAACCCCCTATACTGCCCGAACACCACTGCACTGCCCTAAAACCTGAAACATCAGCCCCAGCAAGACCCCCTACACGGCCAGAACACCACTGCACTGCCCTAAACCCTGAAACACCACCCCCAGTAAGACCCCCTTCACTGCCCGAACACCACTGCCCTAAACCCTGAAACACCACCCCCATCAAGACCCCCTACACTTCCCAAACACCACTGCACTGCCCTAAACCCTGAAACACAAGCTCCAGTAAGACCCCCAACACTGCCCGAACACCACTGCCTTAAACCCTGAAACACCACCCCATCAAGAACCCCTACACTTCCCGAACACAACTGCGCTGCCCTAAACCCTGAAACACCAGCCCCAGCATGACCCCCTACACTGCCCGAACACCACTGCACTGCCCTAAACCCTAAAACACCAGCCCCAGCAAGACCCCCTACACTGCCAAACACCACTGCACTGCCCTAAACCCTGACACACTAGCCTCAGCATAAACCCTACACTGCCCAAACACCACTGCATTGCACTAATTCCTGAAACACCACTCCCAGCACGACCCCCTACACTGCCCGAACACCAGTGCAGTGCCCTAAACCCTGAAACACCACCCCCAGCACGACCCCCTACACTGCCCGAACATCAGTGCACTGCAATAATCTCTGATACACCACCCCCATCACGACCCCCTACACTGCCCGAACACAACTGCACTGCCCTAAACCCTGAAACACCATCCCCAGTATGACCCCTACACTGCCTGAACACCACTGCTCTGCCCAAAACCCTGAAACACCAGCCCCAGCATGAACCCCTGCAATGCCCGAACACCACTGCACTGCCATAAACCCTAAAACACCAGCCCCAGCACGAACCCCTTCAGTGCCCGAACACCACTGCTCTGCCCTAAACCCTAAAACACTAGCCCCAGCACGAAACCCTACACTGCCTGAACACCACTGCACTGCCCTAAACCCTAAAACACCAGCCCAGTCATGACCCCTTACACTGCCCGAACACCACTGCACTGCCCTAAACCCTGAAACACCACCCCCAGTAAGACCCCCTACACTGCCCGAACACCACTGCCCTAAACCCTGAAACACCACCCCCATCAGGACCCCCTACACTTCCCGAACACCACTGCTCTGCCCAAAACCCTGAAACACCAGCCCCAGCATGAACCCCTGCAATGCCCGAACACCACTGCACTGCCCTAAACCCTAAAACACTAGCCCCAGCACGAAACCCTACACTGCCTGAACACCACTGCACTGCCATAAACCCTAAAACATCAGCCCAGTCATGACCCCCTACACTGCCCGAACACAACTGCGCTGCCCTAACCCCTGAAACACCAGCACCAGCATGACCCGCTACACTGACCGAACACCACTGCACTGCCCTAAACCCTGAAATACCAACCCCAGCACGACCCCCTACACTGCCCGAACACCACTGCACTGCCCTAAACCCTGAAACACCAGCCCCAGCAAGACCCCTACACTGCCCAAACACCACTGCACTGCCCTAAACCCTGACACACTAGCCTCAGCAAAAACCCTACACTGCCCAAACACCACTGCATTGCACTAATTCCTGAAACACCACTCCCAGCACGACCCCCTTCACTGCCCGAACACCAGTGCAGTGCCCTAAACCCTGAAACACCACCCCCAGCACGACCCCCTACACTGCCCGAACATCAGTGCACTGCAATAATCTCTGATACACCACCCCCATCACGACCCCCTACACTGCCCGAACACAACTGCACTGCCCTAAACCCTGAAACACCATCCCCAGTATGACCCCTACACTGCCTGAACACCACTGCTCTGCCCAAAACCCTGAAACACCAGCCCCAGCATGAACCCCTGCAAAGCCCGAACACCACTGTACTGACCTAAACCCTAAAACACCAGCCCCAGCACGAACCCCTTCACTGCCCGAACACCACTGCTCTGCCCTAAACCCTAAAACACTAGCCCCAGCACGAAACCCTACACTGCCTGAACACCACTGCACTGCCCTAAACCCTAAAACACCAGCCCAGTCATGACCCCTTACACTGCCCGAACACCACTGCACTGCCCTAAACCCTGAAACACCACCCCCAGTAAGACCCCCTACACTGCCCGAACACCACTGCCCTAAACCCTGAAACACCACCCCCATCAGGACCCCCTACACTTCCCGAACACCACTGCTCTGCCCAAAACCCTGAAACACCAGCCCCAGCACGACCCCCTACACTGCCCGAACACCACTGCACTGCCCTAAACCCTGAAACACCAGCCCCAGCAAGACCCCCTACACTGCCAAACACCACAGCACTGCCCTAAACCCTGACACACTAGCCTCAGCAAAAACCCTACACTGCCCAAACACCACTGCATTGCACTAATTCCTGAAACACCACTCCCAGCACGACCCCCTACACTGCCCGAACACCAGTGCAGTGCCCTAAACCCTGAAACACCACCCCCAGCAAGACCCCCTACACTGCCCGAACATCAGCGCATTGCAATAATCTATGATACACCACCCCCATCATGACCCCCTACACTGCCCGAACACAACTGCACTGCCCTAAACCCTGAAACACCATCCCCAGTATGACCCCTACACTGCCTGAACACCACTGCTCTGCCCAAAACCCTGAAACACCAGCCCCAGCATGAACCCCTGCAATGCCTGAACACCACTGCACTGCCATAAACCCTAAAACACCAGCCCCAGCACGAACCCCTTCACTGCCCGAACACCACTGCTCTGCCCTAAACCCTAAAACACTAGCCCCAGCATGAAACCCTACACTGCCTGAACACCACTGCACTGCCCTAAACCCTAAAACACCAGCCCAGTCATGACCCCTTACACTGCCCGAACACCACTGCACTGCCCTAAACCCTGAAACACCACCCCCCGTACGACCCCCTACACTGCCCGAACACCACTACACTGCCCTAAACCCTGAAACACCAGCTCCAGCACGACCCCCTACACTGCCCGAACACCACTGCACTGCCCTAAACCCTGAAAACTACCCCAACAAGGCCCCCTACACTGCCCGAACAACACTGCCCTGCCTTAAACTCTGAAAGGCTTCCCCAGCAAGACCCTCTACACTGCCCGAACACCACTGCCCTAAACCCTGAAACACCACCCCCAGCAAGACCCCCTACACTGCCCGAGCACCACTGCACTGCCCTAAACCCTGAAACACTACCCCAGCAAGACCCCCTACACTGCTCGAACACCACTACACTGCCCTAAACCCTGTAACACCACCCCCAGCACAACCCCCTACACTGCCTGAACAGCACTGCACTGCCCTAAAGCCTGAAACACCAGTCCCAGCACAACCCCCTATACTGCCCGAACACCACTGCACTGCCCTAAAACCTGAAACATCAGCCCCAGCAAGACCCCCTACACGGCCAGAACACCACTGCACTGCCCTAAACCCTGAAACACCACCCCCAGTAAGACCCCCTTCACTGCCCGAACACCACTGCCCTAAACCCTGAAACACCACCCCCATCAAGACCCCCTACACTTCCCAAACACCACTGCACTGCCCTAAACCCTGAAACACAAGCTCCAGTAAGACCCCCAACACTGCCCGAACACCACTGCCTTAAACCCTGAAACACCACCCCATCAAGAACCCCTACACTTCCCGAACACAACTGCGCTGCCCTAAACCCTGAAACACCAGCCCCAGCATGACCCCCTACACTGCCCGAACACCACTGCACTGCCCTAAACCCTAAAACACCAGCCCCAGCAAGACCCCCTACACTGCCAAACACCACTGCACTGCCCTAAACCCTGACACACTAGCCTCAGCATAAACCCTACACTGCCCAAACACCACTGCATTGCACTAATTCCTGAAACACCACTCCCAGCACGACCCCCTACACTGCCCGAACACCAGTGCAGTGCCCTAAACCCTGAAACACCACCCCCAGCACGACCCCCTACACTGCCCGAACATCAGTGCACTGCAATAATCTCTGATACACCACCCCCATCACGACCCCCTACACTGCCCGAACACAACTGCACTGCCCTAAACCCTGAAACACCATCCCCAGTATGACCCCTACACTGCCTGAACACCACTGCTCTGCCCAAAACCCTGAAACACCAGCCCCAGCATGAACCCCTGCAATGCCCGAACACCACTGCACTGCCATAAACCCT
Organism: Triturus cristatus; assembly: GCF_964204655.1. Lineage (NCBI taxonomy): Eukaryota > Metazoa > Chordata > Amphibia > Caudata > Salamandridae > Triturus > Triturus cristatus. The sequence goes on from NW_028188083.1 coordinate 18,847, forward strand.
AAAACACCAGCCCCAGCACGAACCCCTTCAGTGCCCGAACACCACTGCTCTGCCCTAAACCCTAAAACACTAGCCCCAGCACGAAACCCTACACTGCCTGAACACCACTGCACTGCCCTAAACCCTAAAACACCAGCCCAGTCATGACCCCTTACACTGCCCGAACACCACTGCACTGCCCTAAACCCTGAAACACCACCCCCAGTAAGACCCCCTACACTGCCCGAACACCACTGCCCTAAACCCTGAAACACCACCCCCATCAGGACCCCCTACACTTCCCGAACACCACTGCTCTGCCCAAAACCCTGAAACACCAGCCCCAGCATGAACCCCTGCAATGCCCGAACACCACTGCACTGCCCTAAACCCTAAAACACTAGCCCCAGCACGAAACCCTACACTGCCTGAACACCACTGCACTGCCATAAACCCTAAAACATCAGCCCAGTCATGACCCCCTACACTGCCCGAACACAACTGCGCTGCCCTAACCCCTGAAACACCAGCACCAGCATGACCCGCTACACTGACCGAACACCACTGCACTGCCCTAAACCCTGAAATACCAACCCCAGCACGACCCCCTACACTGCCCGAACACCACTGCACTGCCCTAAACCCTGAAACACCAGCCCCAGCAAGACCCCTACACTGCCCAAACACCACTGCACTGCCCTAAACCCTGACACACTAGCCTCAGCAAAAACCCTACACTGCCCAAACACCACTGCATTGCACTAATTCCTGAAACACCACTCCCAGCACGACCCCCTTCACTGCCCGAACACCAGTGCAGTGCCCTAAACCCTGAAACACCACCCCCAGCACGACCCCCTACACTGCCCGAACATCAGTGCACTGCAATAATCTCTGATACACCACCCCCATCACGACCCCCTACACTGCCCGAACACAACTGCACTGCCCTAAACCCTGAAACACCATCCCCAGTATGACCCCTACACTGCCTGAACACCACTGCTCTGCCCAAAACCCTGAAACACCAGCCCCAGCATGAACCCCTGCAAAGCCCGAACACCACTGTACTGACCTAAACCCTAAAACACCAGCCCCAGCACGAACCCCTTCACTGCCCGAACACCACTGCTCTGCCCTAAACCCTAAAACACTAGCCCCAGCACGAAACCCTACACTGCCTGAACACCACTGCACTGCCCTAAACCCTAAAACACCAGCCCAGTCATGACCCCTTACACTGCCCAAACACCACTGCACTGCCCTAAACCCTGAAACACCACCCCCAGTAAGACCCCCTACACTGCCCGAACACCACTGCCCTAAACCCTGAAACACCACCCCCATCAGGACCCCCTACACTTCCCGAACACCACTGCTCTGCCCAAAACCCTGAAACACCAGCCCCAGCATGAACCCCTGCAATGCCCGAACACCACTGCACTGCCCTAAACCCTAAAACACCAGCCCCAGCAGCAACCCATACACTGCCTGAACACCACTGCTCTGCCCAAAACCCTGAAACACCAGCCCCAGCATGAACCCCTGCAATGCCTGAACACCACTGCACTGCCCTAAACCCTAAAACACCAGCCCCAGCAGCAACCCATACACTGCCCGAACACCACTGCACTGCCCTAAACCCTAAAACACTAGCCCCAGCACGAAACCCTACACTGCAGGAACACCACTGCACTGCCCTAAACCCTAAAACACCAGCCCGGTCATGACCCCCTACACTGCCCGAACACCACTGCACTGCCCTAAACCCTGAAACACCAGCCCCAGCAACACCCCCTACACTGCCCAAACACCACTGCACTGCCTTAAACCCTGACACACTAGCCTCAGCAAAACCCCCTACACTGCCCAAACACCACTGCACTGCACTAATTCCTGAAACACCACTCCCAGCATGACCCCCTACACTGCCCGAACACCAGTGGAGTGCCCTAAACCCTGAAACACCACCCCCAGCATGACCCCCTACACTGCCCGAACATCAGTACACTGCCCTAAACTCTGATACACCAGCCCCAGCACGACACCCTACACTGCCCGAACACCACTGCACTGCCCTAAACCCTGAAATACCAGCCCCAGCACGACCCCCTACGCTGCCCAAACACCACTGCACTGCACTGCCCTAAACCCTGAAACACCACCCCCAGCAAGACCCCCTACACTGCCCGAGCACCCCTGCACTTCCCTAAACCCTGAAAGACTACCCCAGCAAGACCCCCTACACTGCCCGCACACCACTACACTGTCCTAAGCCCTGTAACACCACCCCCAGCACGACCCCCACCACTGCACTGCCCTAAAGCCTGAAACACCAGTCCCAGCCGAACCCCCTAAACTGCCCGAACACCACTGCACTGCCCTAAACCCTGAAACACCAGCCCCAGCAAGAACCCGTACAGTGTCCGAACACCACTGTTCTGCCCAAAACCCTGAAACATCAGCCCCAGCACGACCCCCTACACTGCCTGAAAACCACTGCACTGCCCTAAACCCTGAAATACCAGCCCCAGCAGGAACCCATATACTGCCCGAACACCACTGCACTGCCCTAAACCCTGAAACACCAGCCTCAGCATGAAACCCCTACACTGCCCGAACACCACTGCCCTAATCCCTAAAACACCAGCCCGGGCACGACCCCCTACACTGCCCGAACACCACTGCACTGCCCTTAACCCTGAAACACCACCCCCAGTAAGACCCCTACACTGCCCGAACACAACTGCCCTAAACCCTGAAACACCACCCCCATCAAGACCCCCTACACTTCCCGAACACCACTGCACTGCCCTAAACCCTGAAACACAAGCCCCAGTAAGATCCCCTACACTACCCGAACAACACTGCCCTAAACCCTGAAACACCACCCCCATCAAGACCCCCTACACTTCCCGAACACCACTGCACTGCCCTAAACTCTGAAACACCAGCCCCAGCACGACCCCGTACACTGCCCGAACACCACTGCACTGCCCTAAACCGTGAAACACCAGCCACAGCATGAACCCCTACACTGCCTGAACACCACTGCTCAGCCCAAAACCCTGAAACACCAGCCCCAGCATGAACCCCTACACTGCCCGAACACCACTGCACTGCCCTAAACCCTAAAACACCAGCACCAGCATGAACCCCTTCACTGCCCGAACATCACTGCTCTGCCCTAAACCCTGAAACACGATCCCAAGCGTGACCCGCTACACTGCCCGAACACCACTGCACTGCACTAATTCCTAAAAAAACACGCCCAGCACGACCCCCTACACTGCCCGAACATCAGTGCATTGCCCTAAACTCTGATACACCAGCCCCAGCACGACCACTACACTGCCTGAACACCACTGCACTGCCCTAAACCCTGAAAAACCAGCCCCAGCACAACCCCATACACTTCCCGAACACCACTGCACTGCCCTAAGCCCTGAAACCCCAGACCCAGCATGACCCCCTACACTGCCCGAACACCACTGCACTGCCCTAAACCCTTAAACACTACCCCTAGCATGACCCCTACACTGCCTGAACACCACTGCACTGCCCTAAACCCTGAAACACCACCCCCAGCAAGACCCCCTATACTGCTCGAACATTACTACACTGCCCTAAACCCTGAAACACCACCCCCTGCAAGACCTCCTACACTGCCCAAACACCACTGCACTGCCCTAAACCCTGAAAGACTAACCCAGCAAGACCCCCTACACTGCCCGAACACCACTACACTGCCCTAAACCCTGAAACACCAGCTCGGGCACGACCCCCTACACTTCCCAAACACCACTGCACTGCCCTAAACCCTGAAACACCAGCCCCAGCACGACCCCCTACACTGCCCGAACACCACTGCTCTGCCCAACACCCTGGAACACCAGCCCCAGCACGACCCCCTACACTGCACGAACACCACTGCACTGCCCTAAACTGTGAAACATCAGCCCCAGCATGAACCCTACACTGCCCGAACACCACTGCACTGCCCTAAACCCTAAAACACCAGCCCCAGCATTAACCCCTTCACTGCCCGAACACCACTGCTCTGCCCTAAACCCTGAAACACCAGCCCAAGTACGACCCGCTACACTGCCTGAACACCACTGCACTGCCCTAAACCCTGAAACACCAGCCCCAGCACGACTCCCTACACTGCCCGAACACCACTGCACTGCCCTAAACCCCCAGCAAGACCCCCTACACTGCCCAAACACCACTGCACTGCCCTAAACCCTAAAACACCAGCCCCAGCAAGACCCCCTACACTGCGCGAACACCACTGCACTGCACTAAACCCTGAAACAGCACCCCCAGCACGACCCCCTACACTGCCCGAACACCACTGCACTGCCTTAAACCGTGAAACACCAGCCCCAGCAAGAACCCGTACAGTGCCCGAACACCACTGTTCTGCCCAAAACCCTGAAACACCTGCCCCAGCACGACCCCCTACACTGCCTGAAAACCACTGCACTGCCCTAAACCCTGAAACACCAGCCCCAGCAGGAATACATATACTGCCCGAACACCACTGCACTGCCCTAAACCCTGAAACAACAGCCCCAGCACAAACCCTACTATGCCCGAACACCAGTGCCCTAAACCCTAAAACACCAGCCCGGGCACGACCCCCTACACTGCCCAAACACCACTGCACTGTCCTTAACCCTGAAACACAACCCCCAGTAAGACCCCCTACACTGCCCGAACACCACTGCCCTAAACCCTGAAACACCACCCCCAGCACAAACCCCTAAACTTCCCGAACACCACTGCACTGCCCTAAACCCTGAAACACAAGCCCCAGTAAGACCCCTACACTGCCCGAACACCACTGCCCTAAACCCTGAAACACAACCCCCATCAAGACCCCCTACACTACCCGAACACCACTGCACTGCCCTAAACTCTGAAACATCAGCCCCAGCACGACCCCCTACACGGCCCAAACACCACTGCACTGCCCTGCCCTAAACCGTGAAACACCAGCCACAGCATGAACCCCTACACTGCCTGAACACCACTGCTCAGCCCAAAACCCTGAAAAACCAGCCCCAGCATGAACCCCTTCACTGCCCGAACACAGCTGCACTGCCTTAAACCCTGAAACACCAGCCCCAGCAAGACCCCCTACACTGCCCAAACACCACTGCACTGCCCTAAAACCTGACACACTAGCCTCAGCAAAACCCCTACACTGCCCAAACACCACTGCACTGCACTAATTCCTGAAACACCACTTCCAGCAAGACCCCCTACACTGCCCGAACACCAGTGCAGAGCCCTAAACCCTGAAACACCACCCCCAGCACGACCCCCTACACTACCCGAACATCAGTGCATTGCCCTAAACTCTGATACACCAGCCCCAACACGAGACCCTACACTGCCTGAACACCACTGCACTGCCCTAAACCCTGAAACACCAGCCCCAGCACGACCCCCTACACTTCTCAAACACCACTGTACTGCACTGCCCTAAGCCCTGAAACACCAGACCCAGCATGACCCCCTACACTGCCCGATCACCACTGCACTGCCCTAAACCCTTAAACACTACCCCCAGCATGACCCCTACACTGCCTGAGCACCACTGCACTGCCCTAAACCCTGAAACACCACCCCCAGCAAGACCCCCTATACTACTCTGCTCGAACATTACTACACTGCCCTAAACTCTGAAACACCACCCCCAGCACGACCCCCTACACTGCCTGAACACCACTGCACTGCCCTAAACCCTGAAACACCAGTCCCAGCACGACCCCCTACACTGCCCGAACACCACTGCACTGCCCTAAACCCTGAAACACCAGCCCCAGCAAGAACCCGTACAGTGCCCGAACACCACTGCTCTGCCCTAAACCTTGAAACACCAGACCCAGCATGACCCCCTACACTGCCCGAACACCACTGCACTGCCCTAAACCCTGAAACACCACCCCATCACGACCCCTACATTGCCCGAACACCAGAACACTGCCCTAAACCCTGAAACACCACCCCCAGCATGAACCCCTACACTGCTGTAACTCCACTGCACTGCCCTAAACCCTGAAACACCACCCCCAGCACGACCCTGTACACTGCCCAAATACAACTGCACTGCCCTAAACCCTGAAACTCCACCCCAGCACGACCCCCTACACTGCCCGTATACTACTGCACTGCCCTAAACCCTGAAACACCACCCCCAGTACGACTCCCTACACTGCCCGAACACCACTACACTGCCCTAAACCCTGAAACACTTGCTCCAGCATGACCCCCTACACTGCCCAAACACCACTGCACTGCCCTAAACCCTGAAAACTACCCCAGCAAGACCCCCTACACTGCCCGAACACCACTGCACTGCCCTAAAACCTGAAACACCAACCCCAGTAAGACCCCCTACACTGACCAAACACTACTGCACTACCCTAAACCCTGAAACACCAGACCCAGCATGACCCCCTAAACTGCCCGAATGCCACTGCCCTAAAATCAGAAACACCACTCCCAGCAAGACCCCCTACAGTGCCCGAACCCCACTGCACTGAACTGAACCTTGATTCATCAGCCCCAGCAAGACCCCCTACACTGCCCAAACACCACTTCACTGCCCTAAACCCTGAAACACCAGCCCGGGCATGACCCCCTACACTTCCCAAACACCACTGCACTGCCCTAAACCCTGAAACACCAGCCCCAGCATGACCCCCTACACTGCCCGAACACCACTGCTCTGCCCAACACCCTGAAACACCAGCCCCAGCACGACCCCCTACACTGCACGAACACCACTGCACTGCCCTAAACCATGAAACACCAGCCCCAGCATGAACCCCTACACTGCCCAACACCACTGCACTGCCCTAAATCCTAAAACACCAGCCCCAGCACTAACCCCTTCACTGCCCGAACACCACTGCTCTGCCCTAAACCCTGAAACACCAGCCCAAGTACAACCCGCTACACTGCCCGAACACCACTGCACTGCCCTAAACCCTGAACACCAGCCCCAGCATGACCCCCTACACTGCCCGAACACCACTGCACTGCCCTAAACCACCAGCCCCAGCAAGACCCCCTACACTGCCCAAACACCACTGCACTGCCCTAAACCCTGAAACACCAGCCCCAGCACGACCCCCTACACTGCACGAACACCACTGCACTGCCCTAAATCCTAAAACACCAGCCCCAGCATGAACCCCTTCACTGCCCGAACATCTCTGCAGTGCCCTAAACCCTGAAACACCAGCCCCAGCAAGACCCCCTACACTGCCCAAACACAACTGCACTGCCCTAAAACCTGACACACTAGCCTCAGCAAAACCCCTACACTGCCCAAACACCACTGCACTGCACTAATTCCTGAAACACCACTCCCAGCACGACCCCCTACACTGCCCGAACACCAGTGCAGAGCCCTAAACCCTGAAACACCACCCCCAGCACGACCCCCTACACTACCCGAACATCAGTGCATTGCCCTAAACTCTGATACACCAGCCCCAACACGACCCCCTACACTGCCTGAACACCACTGCACTGCCCTAAACCCTGAAACACCAGCCCCAGCACGACCCCCTACACTTCTCAAACACCACTGTACTGCACTGCCCTAAGCCCTGAAACACCAGACCCAGCATGACCCCTACACTGCCCGATCACCACTGCACTGTCCTAAACCCTTAAACACTACCCCCAGCATGACCCCTACACTGCCTGAGCACCACTGCACTGCCCTAAACCCTGAACCCCACCCCCAGCAAGACCCCCTATACTACTCTGCTCGAACATTACTACACTGCCCTAAACCCTGAAACATTACCCCCAGCAAGACACCATACACTGCCAGAACACCACTGCAGTGCCCTAAACCCTGAAACACCACCCGCAGCTAGACCCCCTACACTGCCCGAACACCACTGCCCTAAACCCTGAAACACCACCCCCGGCAAGACCTCCTACACTACCCATGCACCACTGCACTGCCCTAAACCCTGAAAGACTACCCCAGCAAACGCCCTACACTGCCTGAACCCCACTACACTGCCCTAAACCCTGTAACACCACCCCAACACGACCCCCTACACTGCCTGAACACCACTGCACTGCCCTAAACCCTGAACCACCACCCGCAGCTAGACCCCCTACACTGCCCGAACACCACTGCCCTAAACCCTGAAACACCACCCCCGGCAAGACCTCCTATACTGCCCATGCACCACTGCACTGCCCTAAACCCTGAAAGACTACCCCAGCAAACCCCCTACACTGCCCGAACCCCACTACACTGCCCTAAACCCTGTAACACCACCCCAACATGACCCCCAACACTGCCTGAACACCACTGCACTGCCCTAAACCCTGAAACACCAGTCCCAGCATGACCCCCTACACTGCCCGAACACCACTGCACTGCCCTAAACCCTGAAACACCAGCCCCAGCAAGAACCCGTACAGTGCCCGAACACCACTGCTCTGCCCTAAACCTTGAAACACCAGACCCAGCATGAACCCCTACACTGCCCGAACACCACTGCACTGCCCTAAACCCTGAAACACCACCCCATCACGACCCCTACATTGCCCGAACACCAGAACACTGCCCTAAACCCTGAAACACCACCCCCAGCATGAACCCCTACACTGCTGTAACTCCACTGCACTGCCCTAAACCCTGAAACACCACCCCCAGCACGACCCCCTACACTGCCCAAACACAACTGCACTGCCCTAAACCCTGAAACTCCACCCCAGCACGACCCCCTACACTGCCCGTATACTACTGCACTGCCCTAAACCCTGAAACACCACCCCCAGTACGACTCCCTACACTGCCCGAACACCACTACACTGCCCTAAACCCTGAAACACTTGCTCCAGCATGACCCCCTACACTGTCCAAACACCACTGCACTGCCCTAAAACCTGAAACACCAACCCCAGTAAGACCCCCTACACTGACCAAACACTACTGCACTACCCTAAACCCTGAAACACCAGACCCAGCATGACCCCCTAAACTGCTCGAATGCCACTGCCCTAAAATCAGAAACACCACTCCCAGCGAGACCCCCTACAGTGCCTGAACCCCACTGCACTGCCCTGAACCTTGATTCACCAGCCCCAGCAAGACCCCCTACACTGCCCAAACACCACTTCACTGCCCTAAACCCTGAAACACCAGCCCGGGCACGACCCCCTACACTTCCCAAACACCACTGCACTGCCCTAAACCCTGAAACACCAGCCCCAGCATGACCCCCTACACTGCCCGAACACCACTGCTCTGCCCAACACCCTGAAACACCAGCCCCAGCACGACCCCCTACACTGCACGAACACCACTGCACTGCCCTAAACCATGAAACACCAGCCCCAGCATGAACCCCTACACTGCCCAACACCACTGCACTGCCCTAAACCCTAAAACACCAGCCCCAGCACTAACCCCTTCACTGCCCGACCACCACTGCTCTGCCCTAAACCCTGAAACACCAGCCCAAGTACAACCCGCTACACTGCCCGAACACCACTGCACTGCCCTAAACCCTGAACACCAGCCCCAGCATGACCCCCTACACTGCCCGAACACCACTGCACTGCCCTAAACCACCAGCCCCAGCAAGACCCCCTACACTGCCCAAACACCACTGTACTGCCCTAAACCCTGAAACACCAGCCCCAGCAAGACCCCCTACACTGCCCGAACACCACTGCACTGCACTAAACCCTGAAACACCACCCCCAGCACGACCCCCTACACTGACTGAACACCAGTGCAGTGCCCTAAACCCTGAAACACTCCCCCCAGCATGAACCACTGCAATGCCCAAACACCACTGCACTGCCCTAAACCCTGAAACACCACCCCCAGTAAGACCCCCTACACTGCCCGAACACCACTGCCCTAAACCCTGAAACACCACCCCCATCAGGAACCCCCTACATTTCCCGAATACCACTGCTCTGCCCAAAACCCTGAAACACCAGCCCCAGCATGAACCCCTGCAATGCCCGAACACCACTGCACTGCCCTAAACCCTAAAACACCAGCCACAGCACGAACCCCTTCACTGCCCGAACACCACTGCTCTGCCCTAAACCCTAAAACACTAGCCCCAGCACGAAACCCTACACTGCCTGAACACCACTGCACTGCCCTAAACCCTAAAACACCAGCCCAGTCATGACCCCTTACACTGCCCGAACACCACTGCACTGCCCTAAACCCTGAAACACCACCCCCAGTAAGACCCCCTACACTGCCCGAACACCACTGCCCTAAACCCTGAAACACCACCCCCATCAGGACCCCCTACACTTCCCGAACACCACTGCTCTGCCCAAAACCCTGAAACACCAGCCCCAGCATGAACCCCTGCAATGCCTGAACACCACTGCACTGCCCTAAACCCTAAAACACCAGCCCCAGCAGCAACCCATTCACTGCCTGAACACCACTGCTCTGCCCAAAACCCTGAAACACCAGCCCCAGCATGAACCACTGCAATGCCCGAACACCACTGCACTGCCCTAAACCCTAAAACACCAGCCCCAGCAGCAACCCATACACTGCCTGAACACCACTGCTCTGCCCTAAACCCTAAAACACCAGCCCCAGCAGCAACCTATACACTGCCCGAACACCACTGCACTGCCCTAAACCCTAAAACACTAGCCCCAGCACGAAACCCTACACTGCCTGAACACCACTGCACTGCCCTAAACCCTAAAACACCAGCCCAGTCATGACCCCCTACACTGCCTGAACACCACTGCACTGCCCTAAACCCTGAAACACCAGCCCCAGCAAGACCCCCTACACTGCCCAAACTCAACTGCTCTGCCCTAAACCCTGAACCACCAGCCCAAGTACGACCCGCTATACTGCCCGAACACCACTGCACTGCCCTAAACCCTGGAACACCAGCCCCAGCACGTCCCCCTACACTGCCCGAACACCACTGCACTGCCCTAAACCCTGAAACACCACCCCCAGTACGACCCCCTACACTGCCCGAACACCACTACACTGCCCTAAACCCTGAAACACCAGCTCCAGCATGACCCCTTCACTGCCCGAACACCACTGCACTGCCCTAAACCCTGAAAACTACCCCAGCAAGACACCCTACACTGCCCGAACACCACTGCACTGCCCTAAACCCTGAAAGACTACCCCAGCAGGACCCCCTACACTGCCAGAACACCACTGCCCTAACAATAAAACACCACCCCCAGCAAGACCCCCTTCACTGCCCGAACACCACTGCTCTGCCCTAAACCCTGAAACCCCAGCTTAAGTACAACCCGCTACACTGCCCGAACACCACTGCACTGCCCTAAACCCTGAACACCAGCCCCAGCATGACCCCCTACACTGCCCGAACACCACTGCACTGCCCTAAACCACCAGCCCCAGCAAGACCCACTACACTGCCCAAACACCACTGCACTGCCCTAAACCCTGAAACACCAGCCCCAGCACGACCCCCTACACTGCCCGAACACCACTGCACCGCCCTAAACCCTAAAACACCAGCCCCAGCACGAACCCCTTCACTGCCCGAACACCACTGCTCTGCCCTAAACCCTAAAACACTAGCCCCAGCACGAAACCCTACACTGCCTGAACACCACTGCACTGCCCTAAACCCTAAAACACCAGCCCAGTCATGACCCCTTACACTGCCCGAACACCACTGCACTGCCCTAAACCCTGAAACACCACCCCCAGTAAAACCCCCTACACTGCCCGAACACCATTGCTCTGCCCAAAACCCTGAAACACCAGCCCCAGCATGAACCCCTGCAATGCCTGAACACCACTGCACTGCCCTAAACCCTAAAACACCAGCCCCAGCAGCAACCCATTCACTGCCTGAACACCACTGCTCTGCCCAAAACCCTGAAACACCAGCCCCAGCATGAACCACTGCAATGCCCGAACACCACTGCACTGCCCTAAACCCTAAAACACCAGCCCCAGCAAGACCCCCTACACTGCCCAAACTCAACTGCTCTGCCCTAAACCCTGAAACACCAGCCCAAGTACGACCCGCTATACTGCCCGAACACCACTGCACTGCCCAAAACCCTGAAACACCAGCCCCAGCATGAACCACTGCAATGCCCGAACACCACTGCACTGCCCTAAACCCTAAAACACCTGCCCCAGCAGCAACCCATACACTGCCTGAACACAACTGCTCTGCCTTAAACCCTAAAACACCAGCCCCAGCAGCAACTCATACACTGCCCGAACACCACTGCACTGCCCTAAACCCTAAAACACTAGCCCCAGCACGAAACCCTACACTGCCTGAACACAACTGCACTGCCCTAAACCCTAAAACACCAGCCCAGTCATGACCCCCTACACTGCCCGAACACCACTGCACTGCCCTAAACCCTAAAACACCAGCCCCAGCAAGACCCCCTACACTGCCCAAACTCAACTGCTCTGCCCTAAACCCTGAAACACCAGCCCAAGTACGACCCGCTATACTGCCCGAACACCACTGCACTGCCCTAAACCCTGAAACACCAGCCCCAGCACGACCCCCTACACTGCCCGAACACCACTGCATTGCCCTAAACCCTGAAACACCACCCCCAGTACGACCCCCTACACTGCCCGAACACCACTATACTGCCCTAAACCCTGAAACACCAGCTCCAGCACGACCCTTTCACTGCCCGAACACCACTGGACTGCCCTAAACCCTGAAAACTACCCCAGCAAGACACCCTACACTGCCCGAACACCACTGCATTGCCCTAAACCCTGAAAGACTACCCCAGCAGGACCCCCTACACTGCCAGAACACCACTGCCCTAACAATAAAACACCACCCCCAGCAAGACCCCCTTCACTGCCCGAACACCACTGCTCTGCCCTAAACCCTGAAACCCCAGCCCAAGTACAACCCGCTACACTGCCCGAACACCACTGCACTGCCCTAAACCCTGAACACCAGCCCCAGCATGACCCCCTACACTGCCCGAACACCACTGCACTGCCCTAAACCACCAGCCCCAGCAAGACCCCCTACACTGCCCAAACACCACTGCACTGCCCTAAACCCTGAAACACCAGCCCCAGCACGACCCCCTACACTGCACGAACACAACTGCACTGCCCTAAATCCTAAAACACCAGCCCCAGCATGAACCCCTTCACTGCCCGAACATCACTGCACTGCCCTAAACCCTGAAAACTACCCCAGCAAGACCCCCTACACTGCCCGAACACCACTGCACTGCCCTAAAACCTGAAACACCAACCCCAGTAAGACCCCCTACACTGACCAAACACTACTGCACTACCCTAAACCCTGAAACACCAGACCCAGCATGACCCCCTAAACTGCCCGAATGCCACTGCCCTAAAATCAGAAACACCACTTCCAGCGAGACCCCCTACAGTGCCCGAACCCCACTGCACTGCCCTGAACCTTGATTCACCAGCCCCAGCAAGACCCCCTACACTGCCCAAACACCACTTCACTGCCCTAAACCCTGAAACACCAGCCCGGGCACGACCCCCTACACTTCCCAAACACCACTGCACTGCCCTAAACCCTGAAACACCAGCCCCAGCATGACCCCCTACACTGCCCGAACACCACTGCTCTGCCCAACACCCTGAAACACCAGCCCTAGCACGACCCCCTACACTGCACGAACACCACTGCACTGCCATAAACCATGAAACACCAGCCCCAGCATGAACCCCTACACTGCCCAACACCACTGCACTGCCCTAAACCCTAAAACACCAGCCCCAGCACTAACCCCTTCACTGCCCGAACACCACTGCTCTGCCCTAAACCCTGAAACACCAGCCCAAGTACAACCCGCTACACTGCCCGAACACCACTGCACTGCCCTAAACCCTGAACACCAGCCCCAGCATGACCCCCTACACTGCCCGAACACCACTGCACTGCCCTAAACCACCAGCCCCAGCAAGACCCCCTACACTGCCCAAACACCACTGCACTGCCCTAAACCCTGAAACACCAGCCCCAGCAAGACCCCCTACACTGCCCGAACACCACTGCACTGCACAAAACCCTGAAACACCACCCCCAGCACGACCCCCTACACTGACTGAACACCAGTGCAGTGCCCTAAACCCTGAAACACTCCCCCCAGCATGAACCACTGCAATGCCCGAACACCACTGCACTGCCCTAAACCCTGAAACACCACCCCCAGTAAGACCCCCTACACTGCCTGTTAGACCTGGCACCTTGGCGTGAGTTTCCCTTCCACTTTTTGCTGATGTGCCTCATTGTGTTTTGTTGGTGTTAGCTGCTCAGGGCACTGTGCCACTGCTAATCAGTGCCACAGTGCAAGTGCTCCCTTTTGTAAAGTGTATACATTGATTGGTGTCCATGATTGGTTTATTTGGTTTACTGTCAGCCCCTAGTAAAGTGCACCAGGAGTGCCAGGGCTGGTAAATACAAATGCTGCTGGTGGGCCTGCAGCACTGGTTGTGCCACCCACAGAAGCGGCCTAGTAAAATGTGTCTAGGGTCTGCCACTGCAGAACCTGCGTGCGGTCTGGTACCGTCGCGCTGACTGCGCAAGTGCACCCACTTGCCAGTCCCTAAACCTTCCCTTAACTACATAATAGTCACCCCTCTGGTAGGCCCCAGGGGCAGGGTGCATTGTAGGCATAAGGTAGGACATGCCCTGATGTGTGTGGCATGTCTTAATAGTGAATTACAGCCATTTTCGTTTTTCACTATTGAAGGCTACCTGCTCTCCATAGGCCAGAATGGGCTGCTGGAGTCACTACACGCTGTGACCCCAGTGGACTCATAGAGCATGGTAGAAAGTCATGTTTAGTATGCCTGAACTCAGAATAATAAAATACTTCTTTTAGTAAAGTTTATTTTAATATCCTGCGTTTGTAAATACTACTTTTAGAAAGTTAGTATTTACTGATCTGGCCATTCAGTCCACCTCTGCGCTGTGTGTGTGTGTGTTCTGCCTAGCAACAGTAAGGAGCAGGGTTGGGGAAACCCCAGAGACAGGTTGGCTGCCAGGTGGTGGGTAGAGAGATTACACCAGGATGGGTGGGAGGAGTACACCCTGACTCTTGAATAGACCTGTGCTCTGCCAGCACAAAGCCGGCGCCGCCCCCTGTGGAGCGGCTGATGTCTCTGCCCTGCTGCTGAAAGGAAAGCGCAGAGTCACCACAACAAAGTGCTCCAAAAACTGGACTGAGCCAGGCCCAGGCCCCCTGGCGCTAAAGAACAAAAGAATTGGTGTATAAAAGTAGGAGCCTGGCTCCTAAGAAATCAGATCCTGTTTGTGCCAAGAAGAAACTCTGCCTGAAGGAGAAGGACCTGGAGAAGCTGAAGGAGGAATACTGTCTCTCTGCCTGAGAGACTGGCCTGCAGTGGGTGCCTGTCTGCTGGAAGGAGAAGGAAAGCCTGAAGAAAAAGACTTTAATTTAACTTGTGTTTTTACAAACAATCTCCAAGGGCTTTCGTGTGAACTTGCCCCCTGACCTGCGCCCCAGGAACAGTGGGCGCTACCCCCCCTTAAGGAGAAGAGACTGCCGTGGGTGAATCTACACCACTGACTCTGGAGAGACCTTGTGTCCTGGTCTCCCCCAAACAACGCGATCATCTGCCACCGGAGTGCCTGTAAACACCGTGAAGGCCCACCAGCCTAAACAACGTGAGCAACTACCCCCGTGAGCCGTCGCTCGCAAAGTGAGGAGGAGACCCCCTGTCTGAACATCGAGCTTTGCAACCCCCCGGGCCGCAGAAATCACCGTGAGGACGTGGGCACTGCTCGCCCCAACCAGACGAAGCCGACAGCGCGCTGCGCTGTGATTTTGCCCCCAGGCGGCCCCCTCTGCTCCTGCCCCTGTTTGTGTGTGTGGAGCCACTGAAGAGTGCCCCCACGAAGCAACGCGGTCCACGGAGGAGCCGGGACCCAGACGCGACGTGGGACACTCGTGCACCGCTCTACAGTCCGCCACGAACATCCCCTGCCAAGCTCTGAAAGGTATTGTGCCAGCGCGTGAAAAGTACGGCCCGTACTTGCCTTCGTACGGACACGGCCCGTACTTGCCTTCGTACGGACCGTACCGAGCGTCACAGTGTTGAGGTCCAAATGTTAGTTTGAAGCGTACTGCCTTTACATCTGACTTGGTTCACACCGTACATTTGAAGCGTACTGCCTTTACAGCTGACTTGGTTCACACCGTACATTTGCCCCGTACTGCCTTTACCTCTGCCTTGGTTCGCACCGTACATTTGCCCCGTACTGCCTTTACATCTGACTTGGTTCGCACTGTACTGAGAAATCAGCCGAGTTCGCACCGTACCCGGTGCTTCCATTTATGTACGGAGCGTCCCTGGCAGTCCAAACCGTACCGCATTGAAAATCATTGCCGGTGCTCACGCGAGAAGCGTGAGACTCGGCAAGCGTACTCGGGCTCACGCGAGAAGCGTGAGAAACGGCAAGGTCCTGTTAAAACCTTGCCCAGAGTACCCCAAAGGCGCTACGAAGGGCCCCGAAGACCTAAAGAACTTATTTTAAAGAGAACTGTGCCATTTTAAAACCTGTGGACTGCCCTTAAGTATTTTAAAGTAACTGGATTGAGATTCGCTAAGAGAACTGTATTTATTCAACCTGCCTGAAAGAAAACACTTTTATATAAAGACTTCTACTTTTGATAAATACAGCCTTGTGTCGTTTGTGTGGGGGGGTGGTGATTATTGTGTGGGACAACTTGAACGCTTAACCATATGCCCTCTGGGAATTTAGCCTGACTGCTCGCGCCACGTTACCTAGAGGGTGAGCAGAGGTTATTTTTAAAGAGGTGATCCTTTGCCCTGACTTAGATGAAAAGGGTCCCTGCTTGTCGCAAGTGCATACCTGCGCCAACCAGAGACCCCGGATTCTAACATTGGTGGCAGCGGTGCGGATTTACGGATTTGCGTTCTTGGTGTCTGCGCAGTGATTGCTAACCATTGCACAGTGGACAGTCCAGTAGCTTAAGCCACAGAACTTTAAAAGTGTTATTTTTACTTGCCAAGAAAAAGAAGATCCCTTGCGTTTGAAGCCATGCCGGGCTCAACCAGCACAGCATCTGGAGCCTCAGAGGCTGGAGATTTGGAATGGGATGAGTCCAAACTGGACAGCTACACAAGGGACCAACTCAAGCATTTTTGAAAGAAGCTCAAGGTTCCACATAGGGGATGCAGGAACAAATCAGAGCTCTACAAGGCAATGAGAGCCTGGATGGAATCAAGGGGTGCAGCTGAGGATGTTGCACCTGAGGAAGCTGACCGAGTAGACCCAGTGGAGAGCATTCACAGTTTTGGCAGAGGCCTGTCGCCAGAGGAATTGGCGGACAGGCAGGCCACAAGGGATCATGAGATAAAATTGGCAGAGCTGAAGCTAAAATGTCAAATGGAATTGGAGAGCAAGAAATTAGCTCTTGAAGAAAGAAGAATCCAGATGGATCACGACGCCAGAATGAGGGAACTGGCGATAAAAGAGAAAAGTTTGGAGAACACTCCCTCTGGTGGCAGCGCAACGCCGGTGCAGGTAGAGTCAAGGGTGTACATCCCAAAAGATGTAGTTAAAGAGTTCTACAGGAATGATGACATAGGGCAATGGTTCCGGGCCTATGAGGTAGCCATGTCCTCCCACCGGGTCCCTGAGAAAGACTGGGGAGCGGGGTTGTGGGGACGGTTCCTCAGTGAGGGGCGGGACACACTTTTAGATTTGCCCTTAGACATGCAGAATTCTTACCCCCACATGAAAGAAGCTTTAATGACCAGATATGGGCTAACTCCTGAAATGTATAGACAGAGGTTCAGGGGGTGTACCAAGAATGCGGGGGGTACGTATGTGGAGTATGTGACCTTTTTCTGCAGAGCACTGGATGGCTGGGTGAAGGGTAGTAAAGTAGATGATTACCAAGGTCTCTTTGATTTAATTGCATGGGAGCACTTGTCCAGTAATTGTTTTCCGGAGCTACGCCAACACCTGATAGATAGCAAGCTGACTAACCCTAGGAAGCTTGCAGAGGAGGCGGACCGCTGGCTCAGCACCAGGGTCCACAAGGGTCCCGTGGGAGACTCCGCCAAGGGTGGGCAGGGTCCCCAGCAGAAGAGTGGGGGGGACAAGGGAAAACAGAAAGGGTTCCAAAAAGGCCCCCAAAGTAATCCCCAAGGGAACCAGCAGAAGGGTTCTCAGCCTCCCCCGACCCCGAAGCAGACAGGGGCCCGACAGGTAAACCTGTTCCCAAGGGGCCCCCACAATGTTATAAATGTGGTGAGCTGGGTCACTTTGCCAGTGATCCCAAGTGTCGCCAATATGTGAAACCCGCACCCACTGGTGCTCCACCCAGGCAAGTGGCTACAGTAGCCTTTGGGGAGGAGGTAGAAGTCCAAGGTGGGTGGGACCCCGTCCAGATGACCTTAGTCTCACTAGGAGACAGTGAGATGGTCCCCCAAGCCAACTTGCCCTCTAACACTAAGAAATATGGGCAAGTGGTGACCGTCAATGGGAAGAAGGTAGAGGCTCTTAGAGACACAGGAGCCAGCGTGACTGCAGTGCGGCAGCACCTGGTATCTCAAGAGCAGGTCGTACCCCATGCCTATTGTCGGGTTGTCAATGCTGACAACACGGAGAGTCATTGTCCAATGGCTCAAGTTCCCTTTGAGTGGGGGGGGGTCTCTGGTACTCTGCAAGTCGCTGTGAGAACTGCCATGCCTGTAGACTGTCTCCTAGGGAATGACTTGGAGAGCTCCCCTTGGGAAAAGGTGGAGAAGACAGCCCATCTGCGGATGGTGGGGTTACCTGATTGGGCGTGCGTGACCACCCGGTCAATGGCAGCCAGTAGGGGTGTTGAAGGGACCCTGGAGCCTGAGGGAGAGGCCCAGGAACCGGCTTTAGAGAGAGGGCAAGGGAGGCACGGGAAACCGGCTCCTGAAGTTCCCACGGCCCAGGAGGAAGCAGACCTTGAGGGGGATGCCCTGGAGCCTACCGGGGAACAGATAGCCGAACTGGGGGACCTGCCTGAGCTGACCCATTGGCAGCAAGAAGGAGGCCCCTCCAGGGAGGAATTCTGCAGGGAGCAGAAAGAGTGCCCCTCTCTAGAGGGTATGCGGCAGCAGGCTGCAGCCCAGGCCAATGGTGATCAGTCCGGAACTCACTTGATCTACTGGGAGAACGACCTCCTGTACTCAGAGCCTAAGGTTGCTGAACCTGGGTCAGCCCGTGCGCTGGTGGTACCCCAGAAGTTCAGAACCTTCCTACTGGGGCTGGCTCACGACGTGCCATTAGCAGGGCATTTGGGGCAGGACAAGACCTTTGAAAGGCTTGTCACCCACTTTTATTGGCCCCAAATGCGCAGGAGTTCTGATACTCACTGCAGGACATGCCAGACTTGCCAGGCAAGTGGCAAGAGTGGAAGGAAGCTGAAAGCTCCACTCCAACCTTTCCCTGTAGTCAGTACCCCATTCCAGCGAGTGGGGATTGACATTGTGGGGCCACTGGACCCCAAGACAGCCATGGGCAACAGGTTTATCCTGGTCTTGGTGGACCATGCCACCCGGTACCCTGAAGCCATCCCTCTGAGGACAGTGACGGCCCCCGTGGTGGGACGAGCACTGATGGGAATTTTCTCACGAGTAGGATTCCCTCTAGAGGTGGTGTCCGATAGGGGGACCAATTTCATATCGAAATATATGAAATCCCTTTGGCAAGAGTGTGGTGTGACCTACAAGTTCACCACCCCTTACCATCCACAAGGAAACGGGTTGGTTGAGCGGTTCAACCGAACCCTAAAGGGCATGATCATGGGCCTTGAAGGACCAATGAGGCGTAAGTGGGACGTCCTCTTACCATGCCTTCTCTTTGCGTACCGTGAGGTGCCACAGAAGTCTCTGGGGTTCAGTCCCTTTGAGCTTCTGTATGGTCACCCTGTACGTGGACCTCTGAGTCTGGTCAAGGAAGGCTGGGAGCAATCTCCCAGAAAACCTCCCCAGAATGTATTTAGTTACATGCTGGCCTTCAGGAACCAGACTAGGCGTTTCAGGCAACTTGCTGAGGCAAATCTGGAAGCCAGCCAGGAGGAAATGAAGCGGTGGTACGACCAGAATGCCACTCTGGTTGAGCTTCAACCTGGTCAAAAGGTATGGGTCCTTGCCCCTGTGGAGCCTTGTGCACTCCAGGACAAGTGGACAGGACCCTTTGAGATTGTGGAGCGCAAGAGTTCTGTCACCTACTTGGTGAACTTGCAGTCTCCTAGGAACCCCTTAAGGGTCCTACATGTCAATCGCCTCAAGCCCCACTTGGAGAGGTCCGAAGTGGGCATGCTCTTGGCCACCGATGATGGGACGGAGGAGGAGTCAGAACCTCTTCCTGACCTCTTGGTAGCCTCAGAGCAGGACGGGTCAGTGGATGGAGTTAACCTCTCACCCACCCTGACCCCTGAGCAACAGGATGACTGCCGCCAGCTGCTGGGGCAGTTTCCTGACCTGTTCTCCCTGGTTCCTGGTATCACAGATTGGTGCGTCCATGATGTGGATACAGGAGACAGCTTACCTGTGAAGCACAAGGCTTACAGGGTAACTGACAGGGTCAGAGCCTACATCAAAGAGGAGGTCTCAAAGATGCTTGCTCTTGGGGTGGTTGAGTCCTCCAGCAGTCCTTGGGCCAGCCCAGTGGTCTTGGTCCCAAAGGCTGCAGCGCCGGGTGCCACACCCGAACTCCGGTTCTGTGTGGACTACAGAGGACTCAATTCAGTCACGAAGACTGACGCGCACCCCATCCCCAGAGCTGATGAGCTCATCGATCGGTTAGGGGCTGCCCGGTACCTCAGCACGTTTGATCTAACGTCTGGGTACTGGCAGATCGCCTTAACTGATGGGGCCAAAGAGAGGTCTGCATTCTCCACACCAGATGGGCATTTCCAGTTCCGTGTCATGCCATTTGGGATGAAGAATGCCCCTGCCACCTTCCAGAGGTTGGTCAACCAGGTGTTGGCTGGACTGACCGAGTTCAGCGCAGCATACCTGGATGTCATCGCAGTGTTCGGCGGCACATGGGAAGAACACCTGCAACATCTCTGGGAAGTGTTGATGGCACTGCGCAAGGCAGGCCTCACGATCAAGGCAAGCAAGTGTCAGATCGGGCAGGGGTCCGTGGTGTACTTGGGACACCAGGTGGGGAGCGGCCAGGTGGCGCCCCTACAACCCAAGATAGAAACCATCCTGGCTTGGGAGCCCCCAAAGACCCAGACGGAGGTGAGGGCCTTTTTAGGACTCACGGGGTACTACAGGAGGTTTGTCAAGGGGTATGGCAGCATCGTTGCCCCCTTGACAGAGCTGACTTCGAAGAAGCAGCCCAGAAAAGTGATATGGACTGACACCTGTCAGAAGGCCTTTGACACCCTGAAAACTGCCATGTGCACGGCGCCCGTGCTCTTGGCTCCTGACTTCTCCAAAGAATTCCTAGTACAGACAGACGCATCAGAGCATGGTGTAGGGGCTGTTCTCTCACAGATGACTGAGGAGGGCTGGGACCAACCTGTAGCCTTTATTAGTAGAAGGTTACTTCCACGGGAACAAAGGTGGAGTGCGATAGAGCGGGAAGCATTTGCTGTGGTCTGGGCGCTGAAGAAGCTAAGACCCTACTTGTTTGGGTCTCACTTCCGGGTTCAGACCGTCCACAGGCCCCTCAGATGGTTGATGCAAATGAGGGGTGAAAACCCAAAACTGTTGAGGTGGTCCATCTCCCTACAGGGTATGGACTTTACGGTGGAGCATCGCCCTGGCACAGATCACGCCAATGCTGACGGTCTGTCCAGGTTTTTCCGCCTTAGTGAAGAGGAACTCCCTGGGGTAGGGTAGTTCCCCCCACATTTCAGCTGGAGGGGACACGTGTTAGACCTGGCACCTTGGCGTGAGTTTCCCTTCCACTTTTTGCTGATGTGCCTCATTGTGTTTTGTTGGTGTTAGCTGCTCAGGGCACTGTGCCACTGCTAATCAGTGCCACAGTGCAAGTGCTCCCTTTTGTAAAGTGTATACATTGATTGGTGTCCATGATTGGTTTATTTGGTTTACTGTCAGCCCCTAGTAAAGTGCACCAGGAGTGCCAGGGCTGGTAAATACAAATGCTGCTGGTGGGCCTGCAGCACTGGTTGTGCCACCCACAGAAGCGGCCTAGTAAAATGTGTCTAGGGTCTGCCACTGCAGAACCTGCGCGCGGTCTGGTACCGTCGCGCTGACTACGCAAGTGCACCCACTTGCCAGTCCCTAAACCTTCCCTTAACTACATATTAGTCACCCCTCTGGTAGGCCCCAGGGGCAGGGTGCATTGTAGGCATAAGGTAGGACATGCCCTGATGTGTGTGGCATGTCTTAATAGTGAATTACAGCCATTTTCGTTTTTCACTATTGAAGGCTACCTGCTCTCCATAGGCCAGAATGGGCTGCTGGAGTCACTACACGCTGTGACCCCAGTGGACTCATAGAGCATGGTAGAAAGTCATGTTTAGTATGCCTGAACTCAGAATAATAAAATACTTCTTTTAGTAAAGTTTATTTTAATATCCTGCGTTTGTAAATACTACTTTTAGAAAGTTAGTATTTACTGATCTGGCCATTCAGTCCGCCTCTGCGCTGTGTGTGTGTGTGTGTTCTGCCTAGCAACAGTAAGGAGCAGGGTTGGGGAAACCCCAGAGACAGGTTGGCTGCCAGGTGGTGGGTAGAGAGATTACACCAGGATGGGTGGGAGGAGTACACCCTGACTCTTGAATAGACCTGTGCTCTGCCAGCACAAAGCCGGCGCCGCCCCCTGTGGAGCGGCTGATGTCTCTGCCCTGCTGCTGAAAGGAAAGCGCAGAGTCACCACAACAAAGTGCTCCAAAAACTGGACTGAGCCAGGCCCAGGCCCCCTGGCGCTAAAGAACAAAAGAATTGGTGTATAAAAGTAGGAGCCTGGCTCCTAAGAAATCAGATCCTGTTTGCGCCAAGAAGAAACTCTGCCTGAAGGAGAAGGACCTGGAGAAGCTGAAGGAGGAATACTGTCTCTCTGCCTGAGAGACTGGCCTGCAGTGGGTGCCTGTCTGCTGGAAGGAGAAGGAAAGCCTGAAGAAAAAGACTTTAATTCAACTTGTGCTTTTACAAACAATCTCCAAGGGCTTGCGTGTGAACTTGCCCCCTGACCTGCGCCCCAGGAACAGTGGGCGCTACCCCCCCTTAAGGAGAAGAGACTGCCGTGGGTGAATCTACACCACTGACTCTGGAGAGACCTTGTGTCCTGGTCTCCCCCAAACAATGCGATCATCTGCCACCGGAGTGCCTGTAAACACCGTGAAGGCCCACCAGCCTAAACAACGTGAGCAACTACCCCCGTGAGCCGTCGCTCGCAAAGTGAGGAGGAGACCCCCTGTCTGAACATCGAGCTTTGCAACCCCCCGGGCCGCAGAAATCACCGTGAGGACGTGGGCACTGCTCGCCCCAACCAGACGAAGCCAACAGCGCGCTGCGCTGTGATTTTGCCCCCAGGCGGCCCCCTCTGCTCCTGCCCCTGTTTGTGTGTGTGGAGCCACTGAAGAGTGCCCCCACGAAGCATCGCGGTCCACGGAGGAGCCGGGACCCAGACGCAACGTGGGACACTCGTGCACCGCTCTACAGTCCGCCACGAACATCCCCTGCCAAGCTCTGAAAGGTATTGTGCCAGCGCGTGAAAAGTACGGCCCGTACTTGCCTTCGTACGGACCGTACCGAGCGTCACAGTGTTGAGGTCCAAATCTTAGTTTGAAGCGTACTGCCTTTACATCTGACTTGGTTCACACCGTACATTTGAAGCGTACTGCCTTTACAGCTGACTTGGTTCACACCGTACATTTGCCTCGTACTGCCTTTACCTCTGCCTTGGTTCGCACCGTACATTTGCCCCGTACTGCCTTTACATCTGACTTGGTTCGCACTGTACTGAGAAATCAGCCGAGTTCGCACCGTACCCGGTGCTTCCATTTATGTACGGAGCGTCCCTGGCAGTCCAAACCGTACCGCATTGAAAATCATTGCCGGTGCTCACGCGAGAAGCGTGAGACTCGGCAAGCGTACTCGGGCTCACGCGAGAAGCGTGAGAAACGGCAAGGTCCTGTTAAAACCTTGCCCAGAGTACCCCAAAGGCACTACGAAGGGCCCCGAAGACCTAAAGAACTTATTTTAAAGAGAACTGTGCCATTTTAAAACCTGTGGACTGCTCTTAAGTATTTTAAAGTAACTGGATTGAGATTCGCTAAGAGAACTGTATTTATTCAACCTGCCTGAAAGAAAACCCTTTTATATAAAGACTTCTACTTTTGATAAATACAGCCTTGTGTCGTTTGTGTGGTGGGGTGGTGATTATTGTGTGGGACAACTTGAACGCTTAACCATATGCCCTCTGGGAATTTAGCCTGACTGCTCGCGCCACGTTACCTAGAGGGTGAGCAGGGGTTATTTTTAAAGAGGTGATCCTTTGCCCTGACTTAGATGAAAAGGGTCCCTGCTTGTCGCAAGTGCATACCTGCGCCAACCAGAGACCCCGGATTCTAACACTGCCCAAACACCACTGCCCTAAACCCTGAAACACCACCCCCATCAGGACCCCCTACACTTCCCGAACACCACTGCTCTGCCCAAAACCCTGAAACACCAGCCCCAGCATGAACCCCTGCAATGCCCGAACACCACTGCACTGCCCTAAACCCTAAAACACCAGCCACAGCACGAACCCCTTCACTGCCCGAACACCACTGCTCTGCCCTAAACCCTAAAACACTAGCCCCAGCACGAAACCCTACACTGCCTGAACACCACTGCACTGCCCTAAACCCTAAAACACCAGCCCAGTCATGACCCCTTACACTGCCCGAACACCACTGCACTGCCCTAAACCCTAAAACACCAGCCCAGTCATGACCCCTTACACTGCCCGAACACCACTGCACTGTCCTAAACCCTGAAACACCACCCCCAGTAAGACCCCCTACACTGCCCGAACACCACTGCTCTGCCCAAAACCCTGAAACACCAGCCCCAGCATGAACCCCTGCAATGCCTGAATACCACTGCACTGCCCTAAACCCTAAAACACCAGCCCCAGCAGCAACCCATTCACTGCCTGAACACCACTGCTCTGCCCAAAACCCTGAAACACCAGCCCCAGCATGAACCACTGCAATGCCCGAACACCACTGCAATGCCCTAAACCCTAAAACACCAGCCCCAGCAGCAACCCATACACTGCCTGAACACCACTGCTCTGCCCTAAACCCTAAAACACCAGCCCCAGCAGCAACCCATACACTGCCTGAACACCACTGCACTGCCCTAAACCCTAAAACACTAGCCCCAGCACGAAACCCTACACTGCCTGAACACCACTGCACTGCCCTAAACCCTAAAACACCAGCCCAGTCATGACCCCCTACACTGCCCGAACACCACTGCACTGCCCTAAACCCTGAAACACCAGCCCCAGCAAGACCCCCTACACTGCCCAAACTCAACTGCTCTGCCCTAAACCCTGAAACACCAGCCCAAGTACGACCCACTATACTGCCCGAACACCACTGCACTGCCCTAAACCCTGAAACACCAGCCCCAGCACGTCCCCCTACACTGCCCGAACACCACTGCACTGCCCTAAACCCTGAAACACCACCCCCAGTACGACCCCCTACACTGCCCGAACACAACTACACTGCCCTAAACCCTGAAACACCAGCTCCAGCACGACCCCTTCACTGCCCGAACACCACTGCACTGCCCTAAACCCTGAAAACTACCCCAGCAAGACACCCTACACTGCCCGAACACCACTTCACTGCCCTAAACCCTGAAAGACTACCCCAGCAGGACCACCTACACTGCCAGAACACCACTGCCCTAACAATAAAACACCACCCCCAGCAAGACCCCCTTCACTGCCCGAACACCACTGCTCTGCCCTAAACCCTGAAACCCCAGCCCAAGTACAACCCGCTACACTGCCCGAACACCACTGCACTGCCCTAAACCCTGAACACCAGCCCCAGCATGACCCCCTACACTGCCCGAACACCACTGCACTGCCCTAAACCACCAGCCCCAGCAAGACCCCCTACACTGCCCAAACACCACTGCACTGCCCTAAACCCTGAAACACCAGCCCCAGCACGACCCCCTACACTGCACGAACACCACTGCACTGCCCTAAATCCTAAAACACCAGCCCCAGCATGAACCCCTTCACTGCCCGAACATCACTGCACTGCCCTAAACCCTGAAACACCAGCCCCAGCAAGACCCCCTACACTGCCCAAACACCACTGCACTGCCCTAAAACCTGACACACTAGCCTCAGCAAAACCCCTACACTGCCCAAACACCACTGCACTGTACTAATTCCTGAAACACCACTCCCAGCACGACCCCCTACACTGCCCGAACACCAGTGCAGAGCCCTAAACCCTGAAACACCACCCCCAGCACGACCCCCTACACTACCCTAACATCAGTGCATTGCCCTAAACTCTGATACACCAGCCCCAACACGACCCCCTACACTGCCTGAACACCACTGCACTGCCCTAAACCCTAAAACACCAGCCCCAGCACGACCCCCTACACTTCTCAAACACCACTGTACTGCACTGCCCTAAGCCCTGAAACACCAGACCCAGCATGACCCCCTACACTGCCCGATCACCACTGGACTGCCCTAAACCCTTAAACACTACCCCCAGCATGACCCCTACACTGCCTGAGCACCACTGCACTGCCCTAAACCCTGAAACACCACCCCCAGCAAGACCCCCTATACTACTCTGCTCGAACATTACTACACTGCCCTAAACCCTGAAACACCACCCCCAGCAAGACACCATACACTGCCAGAACACCACTGCAGTGCCCTAAACCCTGAAACACCACCCGCAGCTAGACCCCTTACACTGCCCGAACACCACTGCCCTAAACCCTGAAACACCACCCCCGGCAAGACCTCCTACACTGCCCATGCACCACTGCACTGCCCTAAACCCTGAAAGACTACCCCAGCAAGACCCCCTACACTGCCCGAACACCACTACACTGCCCTAAACCCTGTAACACCACCCCAACACGACCCTCTACACTGCCTGAACACCACTGCACTGCCCTAAACCCTGAAACACCAGTCCCAGCATGACATCCTACACTGCCCGAACACCACTGCACTGCCCTAAACCCTGAAACACCAGCCCCAGCAAGAACCCGTACAGTGCCCGAACACCACTGCTCTGCCCTAAACCCTAAAACACCAGCCCAGTCATGACCCCTTACACTGCCCGAACACCACTGCACTGTCCTAAACCCTGAAACACCACCCCCAGTAAGACCCCCTACACTGCCCGAACACCACTGCTCTGCCCAAAACCCTGAAACACCAGCCCCAGCATGAACCCCTGCAATGCCTGAACACCACTGCAGTGCCCTAAAGCCTAAAACACCAGCCCCAGCAGCAACCCATTGACTGCCTGAACACCACTGCTCTGCCCAAAACCCTGAAACACCAGCCCCAGCATGAACCACTGCAATGCCCGAACACCACTGCACTGCCCTAAACCCTAAAACACCAGCCCCAGCAGCAACCCATACACTGCCTGAACACCACTGCTCTGCCCTAAACCCTAAAACACCAGCCCCAGCAGCAACCCATACACTGCCTGAACACCACTGCACTGCCCTAAACCCTAAAACACTAGCCCCAGCACGAAACCCTACACTGCCTGAACACCACTGCACTGCCCTAAACCCTAAAACACCAGCCCAGTCATGACCCCCTACACTGCCCGAACACCACTGCACTGCCCTAAACCCTGAAACACCAGCCCCAGCAAGACCCCCTACACTGCCCAAACTCAACTGCTCTGCCCTAAACCCTGAAACACCAGCCCAAGTACGACCCGCTATACTGCACGAACACCACTGCACTGCCCTAAACCCTGAAACACCAGCCCCAGCACGTCCCCCTACACTGCCCGAACACCACTGCACTGCCCTAAACCCTGAAACACCACCCCCACTACGACCCCCTACACTGCCCGAACACAACTACACTGCCCTAAACCCTGAAACACCAGCTCCAGCACGACCCCTTCACTGCCCGAACACCACTGCACTGCCCTAAACCCTGAAAACTACCCCAGCAAGACACCCTACACTGCCCGAACACCACTGCACTGCCCTAAACCCTGAAAGACTACCCCAGCAGGACCCCCTACACTGCCAGAACACCACTGCCCTAACAATAAAACACCACCCCCAGCAAGACCCCCTTCACTGCCCGAACACCACTGCTCTGCCCTAAACCCTGAAACCCCAGCCCAAGTACAACCCGCTACACTGCCTGAACACCACTGCACTGCCCTAAACCCTGAACACCAGCCCCAGCATGACCCCCTACACTGCCCGAACACCACTGCACTGCCCTAAACCACCAGCCCCAGCAAGACCCCCTACACTGCCCAAACACCACTGCACTGCCCTAAACCCTGAAACACCAGCCCCAGCAC
Source organism: Triturus cristatus (assembly GCF_964204655.1). NCBI lineage: Eukaryota > Metazoa > Chordata > Amphibia > Caudata > Salamandridae > Triturus > Triturus cristatus. The sequence continues at coordinate 47,419 of NW_028188083.1, forward strand.
GACCCCCTACACTGCACGAACACCACTGCACTGCCCTAAATCCTAAAACACCAGCCCCAGCATGAACCCCTTCACTGCCCGAACATCACTGCACTGCCCTAAACCCTGAAACACCAGCCCCAGCAAGACCCCCTACACTGCCCAAACACCACTGCACTGCCCTAAAACCTGACACACTAGCCTCAGCAAAACCCCTACACTGCCCAAACACCACTGCACTGCACTAATTCCTGAAACACCACTCCCAGCACGACCCCCTACACTGCCCGAACACCAGTGCAGAGCCCTAAACCCTGAAACACCACCCCCAGCACGACCCCCTACACTACCCTAACATCAGTGCATTGCCCTAAACTCTGATACACCAGCCCCAACACGACCCCCTACACTGCCTGAACACCACTGCACTGCCCTAAACCCTGAAACACCAGCCCCAGCACGACCCCCTACACTTCTCAAACACCACTGTACTGCACTGCCCTAAGCCCTGAAACACCAGACCCAGCATGACCCCCTACACTGCCCGATCACCACTGGACTGCCCTAAACCCTTAAACACTACCCCCAGCATGACCCCTACAC